>NC_038247.2:6160293-6163460 GCF_000004515.6 Glycine max
AATACTTATCATTCAATTTATTAATTTTTTCAATTAATTTTGTTTTAACATAACCCTAGTGTGAGCATTATGCTTCTACCAAGGTGCTCCATAATTGGGTCAACAACATTCTCGAAGGCAAAACACAAATCTTGACTGTAGTTGGGTATCATCCCTATTGTTTTGGATGGTAGCGTCAGTACAACTCTTTACAACAAGCTCTTCATCACCTCCATATGTTCATAATAAATCCCTAGTTCTTGTAAGTATTTTAGAAAAAAATAATTAATATTATATTAAAAAGTTAAATGAAACATTTATTTTAAGATTTTTTTTTGTCAAATGAGATAATTATTTTGGGCGAAATGAGGGAATAGTAATTATTTCATCCATTTAGGATTATATGACATTTAAGCTTTTAACACATGTATTAAGAACGAATTATTTATTTTTATACACCGTGCTTAATTTTATTTTTAGCATTGGAGGTGATACATGATTTTGGATGACTCAAAATTAAGTTACGATTATTTATGTAAGTAACAAGTGCTTATGAGTAAAAACATATTAGGTAAGGCAATTAATGTGTTAAATTTTATGGAAAATATTACATAACTTCTTAATATATATATATATATATATATATATATATATATATATATATATATATATATCATTTATTTCTTTAATTAATGATGCATTTATTCTTCTTATATATTACTTTCATTAAGTATTGATTAAGGATAGTTTTTAAAAAAAATATTTAATGTAATATTAATTCTGTAAATGACATCTATTTTTTGAATTTTTTTTTCTTAACGTCATGTAATCCAAAACGAAAACGAAGAAATAAAAAAGAATTTGGATGTAAAAAATATAGTAGTAAGTGGAACCAAAATGCGTGGTAAATTCTGAGGAGATAGTTGTGTTGTGCCCCCACACAATACATGCAGGGTTAAATTTGACTTTTGAAGGGAGCGGTTTCTCAAATAGACGCAACATTAAAAGCGGATGAGTAAAGCGGTGGCGTTACGGGTGAAGAAAGGGAAAAACGGAAACAGAAAATGGGCATGGAGCCACTTAAATGCTCTGTCCCTGCTTTATGCTTTGGTAGTCGGGGCTTTTAAATGCCATTTTCAGACCACACCCTCTTCAACCACACCTCAACTTCCTCTATAAAAACCCTCCTTCAACCTTCTTAATCTTTCAAACACATACACCTTTTATTGTATGAAATACCCATTGTGCTATTGGCTCGGTTCATTCAGACATAACAACCACCATATTCCAATGTTGTCAATCTTTGATTGAGCCGTGCCAATATCTCATTGCTATTTCATCTATCTTTTCTTAGGTTACGCTCACGTCTCGAATAATATTCATGATCAGCTCCCCAATCGCAAAGGTAAGCTTGTATACATAGTTTCAATTATTTTTTCACATATAAGTCACCGTTCGATTTCTATGGATGCTTATTAACCAAAGAAAATTGATTTTTTGTCGTAGAAAGCTTAGTATTTTTAGTTCCTGTATTTTTTGTTGCTGCACATGACGTATGAAGACATGAATGTAGGGTGTAACTTGTTTATCATTTGTCTCTTTAATTTCTGTGTTTAGTAGTGTGGAGTTTCTATTGCTTGCTTCACTTTTTTTCTTTCAAGATTTCTACGATGCGAGAGGAGAAGAGAGAAAAGTAAGGATAAAATCACAGATTTGATAAATAAAACCTCAATTTTTTTAAACGCTTAATGGTGACCGGAGGACCTGCAACTTGCTTTCTGGGTTCGAAACTTACTCTTTTTATGACTTTATGCAGTAAGTTCCAAAAAATTTCTGTTATGAAAAAACTTTTTAGTTTCTTAATCAATATTTTACGCGCTTTTATTAACAAGACTCTTGATTATTTAATGAATTTTTTGGGATAAAATAAATGCTAACGACAGTGTTTTACTCATTATTATACTAGTTACCTATCCTTCCATTTCAATTTATAAGATTTAATTACTTAATTTATTAAGATTAAGAAAAATAGTTAAGATAACAATAAATTTATAATTATTTTCAAAATTATCCTTAACAATAATACTACTTCACACTCGTTGGCAAAACTCTTGATTATTTGATGATTTTTTTTAAATAAAATAAATGCTAACTACATTATTAATATACTAGTTACTTTTCATTTCATTCAAATTTATAAGATTCAATTATTTAATTTTTTAAAATTAAAAAAAATGATTAACTTAATTGATAATAATAATTTTATCTTAAATTTATAATTATTTTTAAAATTACTTTTGTCGTTAATACATTTTCTATTGAAATTTAAAGAGAACCTTTTTTTATTAGAACATTGAATGCTAGTATACTACTCTACTACTTTCTCTGATAAGTAGCATTTCATAAGTGGTCTAGCGTTTTATGTTTCTAAAACATTGAATGCTTATTTTTTTTTTCTTCATTTAATATTACGCTCATAAAACATTGACTTTTATTTGATATTTTCTTTATTTTTGAAAGATAAATTTAATACTCAATCTATTTCTATTTATAAGATTCAAATTTAAAATAATATTTTTTCTTTTTAATTATAAGACTCAATTTATAATATTTTTTATATTATTTATTTTTAGTTTTAAAAAAGTAAATATTAATGACAAATGATAATTTTAAAAAAAGTTAATGAATTTATTTTTATCAATTACTTCCCTTCATTCCTTATTATATATGTCTTTTAAGATTATTATGTAAAAATAAAAAAATATAATAAATTTTCTTGATTCTAATAAAATAATTGTCAAGTTTCCTATTTTTACTCTCTTTCTTTCCACTTCACAATAAATACATGAATAAATTATTTAAATATTATGAGACAAGTTAGATATAATTGATAAAATAATAACTAAGGTGAACTTGAACTTTTCAAGAAGCCACAAATTCTCCAAAAATCCAACAATTAAAAAGGAGCAAAAAAGGAGCACACGTAGTAATAATTTTTGATAATTTTGATGAATTGGATAATTAAGTTTTATACTTCATTTGTTCCTAATTATTAGTCAATTTCAACTAATTTATGTCCCTTAAGAAAAATAGGTGATTTAATTAATCATATTAAATATGTTAATTATTTATATTATTATTTTAAAATCATTCTTTTTTATCTTCATACCCACTTAATTGTTTTTCAG